>NW_028253752.1:0-18074 GCF_964263255.1 Lissotriton vulgaris
TACTTATACTCCACATTATTGTGATTGGATTCCACCTTCAAATAATTACACTTGTGCCAGTAATCAAGTTAACTTTCTTTTATTCGCACGGAGCGCCGGGGAAACTCTCTCTCACATTAGGGTCCGGCCGCTATCTCTATTGGCCGCCCTTCCGGTTCCGGTCTGCGCCTGTGTCACAACAACTAGACCGTCACCACATATCTCCCCCCTTAACACAATACAATAACAAACATTTGAACAGTCTTACTTGGTGCTCATTGTATAGTCTGCGAACTTCCTGGGAACTCTTACAACTCTGCCTGCTCTCGTTTTCACCATCCCCCTTCTCGTTCCGTCCATCGCCCTCACTGAGGGCTGTCTCCTGCCGACTTCTTTCTATGCTGCTTCCTCTCTCACACCCAATGTGAGTCCTGTCCAGTTCCCTCCTGCTTTCTCCTGGAGACGCCTCTGCTCCTCTAGCCGTGTCCTCTTCATCTCCTGGGTGGTGGTTCGATCTCTCCATTACCATGTCATCTTCCTTTCCTTCTCTTCCTAGCTCTTCCATTCCTCCTTCTGGGTGGTGACCTTCTTCCGTTGTCTCATCCCATTTAAGAATCTTGTTGCATCTTGCCATCCTGTCTTGCGACCACACTTTGCCGTCGCTGTGCAGGGCTGACCGAGCGTATGGTTCAATGACCTTGAGGGGTGGGGTGAATTTGCTTTCTTCTTTCCTCTTCATCGTTGCTAATTTCACCCTCACCCATTCTCCCTTTTCCAAGGTCACTCCTTTCACACTGCTCCGCTTGTTGTAGTGTTCAGTATATGCTGCCTGCGCTTCCTCCAAGTTCCTCTTCACCACTGCCGGGGACCATTTGCTTTGTACCACCATGTGTCTCCATGCTAGATTCTCCTCGGTGAAGGGTTCTCTTCCCCTCAGCACCTTAAATGGACTGTATCCTGTGCTCCCCGGGGTGATGCAATATGCCCACAGCATTTTGGGCAGTTCCTTCTCCCAGTCTTGCCCCGCACTAATCGCTCCCTGGATAGTCCCCATGATCACCCGGTTGAACCTTTCAACCAATCCGTTCCCGGCCGGATGGTAGACGGGCGTGTGTTTTACCTCAATCCCGTTCCTGGCCATAAACGCTTCCCATTTGGCCGACACAAATTGTGGTCCATTATCGCAGGTTATCACCTTGGGGATCCCTTCCTTTACAAATATGGCATATAGGAAGGACAGGACTGCTTCTGTGTCAACCGTCTCCTTTACTTCCACCTCCGGCCATTTGGAATATCTGTCCACCATCACTATGGCGTACTTCTGCACTCCTTCCATGTTGAGGATGGGTCCTATGATGTCGATAGACACCATTTCCCACGGGCTACTGGGCGTTGAAAACTTCCCTAAGGGTGGTCTTATTAAGGTTTGTGATTTGTCCGCTCTGGCGAATGATTCACACATATTCACGTACCTTTCCACCTGGGAGTCTATCGCTGGCCACCAATATGCCTGTTTTGCCAGTGCTTTTGTTTTCGTTATCCCTTGATGTCCTTCATGCAGAATCGTTAACAGGTGTTCTACTAAGGTCTGGGGAGGGATTACTTTGTCCCCCCTTAAAAGGAACGTAGGGTTCTCTCCAATGGACAGTTCTTCTCTGACCTCCCAGTACATCCTCAACTGGTTGTCCAAGTGTCGTTTGTTCGGCCATCCATGCATCATGTACCCTTTGACTGCTTCCAGAGTCTCATCTTGCTCGTACGCTTCTGCGCACTAATTCTCTGCTCCATGTCTTGCGTTGTGGCCACCATGTATCCTTCCCATCCGGGGGGTTGTTGTTCCTCCACTCCTTCTTTGGCGGCCGCTCTGCTTAGGAAGTCTGCAACCCTGTTCCTTGGGCCTGGTATGTACTCCACCTCGTACACATAATCCAACAATCTTAGCGTCATTTTCGCGATTCGAGGTGTTGCGTGTGCGTGTCCGTTGGAGGTGAGCACCTTAATGAGGGGTTTGTGATCTGTGCGTACCAGGAACTTGGCTCCCCATAGGAATTGTCTAAAATGTTCCATGGACCATACCACCGCCAACATCTCCTTTTCTATCACACTAAACTTCTCCTCATTAGGCGCTAGGGATCTGGAGGTGATGCAGACCGTGGACACTTCTCCCGCTCTGGTTTTTTGCATCAAGACCGCCCAGAGGCCCTTATCACTGGCATCCGTGGTTAAAATAGATGCTGCTGTTTGATCAAATCCCTTGAGCGGTATCGCCTCGCTCATCTCCTTCTTCAACGCTTCAAACTCCTCTTGCTCTTCCTTGTCCCACTTGAATCTGTTTTTCTCTTTCAGGAGTTGTCTGATGTGGTGGGTTTTAGTGGCAAAGTGGGGAATGAACTTACTATAAAATTCTGCCATCCCTAAGAATGACCTGATATCTTCCTTCCTTGAGGGGGCTGGCGCGTCTCTTATTGCCGCCATGTTGGCTCTTTTTGGTTCAATCCCTTTTTCACTGATTTCGGGCCCCAGGTAGGTCACTGATTGCTCTCCGAACTTGCACTTTCCCCACTCATCTGTGAGTCTGTTGCTTTTCAGTATTTCCAGCACCTTGTGCAGTTTCTCGTTGTGCTCTGGTTTAGACTTCCCCATTACAAGTATATCGTCCTGGAAGTACTGCACGCCTTCCACCTTCTGAAACATCTTGTGCATTAACTTTTGGAAGACTGCAGCCGCCGATGCCAGTCTGAACGGCATTCTCACAAATTTGTAACACCCGAACGGGGTGATGAACGACGTGAGGTGGCTGCAGGTAGGGTTCAAAGCTACCTGATGGTACACCGACGACAGGTCCACCGTGGAAAACCACTGTATGCCTTTGGTTTTCGTGAGCATTTCATTGATGCGTGGTAGGGGAAACTTGTCGACCAGTATGTTCTTGTTGAGCTCGCAAAGGTCAACACACATTCTCACCTTCCCGTTGGGTTTTTGCGCTACCACCAAGGGGGATAGCCATTCCGCACTTTCAATGGCCTTTATTATGCCACTTCTCTCTAGCCTTTCCAATTCTTCTTGCACCGCCTCACGGCATTGGAACGGGATGTTTCTGGCTTTGTGACTCACCAGGACGGCTCCTTCCTTCAGATGTATCATGTGCGTGTTTTTTGTCAATCTTCCGATCTCCCCACTAAATACCTCCTGTGTACTCCCTTCTCCATGCTTCTCCTTCGTATCTTTCTTCCGTGTCTGTCGACATCACCTTTTCCACTCCTCCCGGATTGAGTTTGATGCCCAAATCACCTTGGTCCCTCCATCCGAGCACCGAAGGCCCCTTTTCCGACACGTATAGCTTGCATTCGGCTAGGCGTCCTCTGAACTCAAACAACAATGGACAATACCCAACCATGGGTATCCTTTGCCCTGTTTAGGTGACTAGCCTCACGTCCACGGGATGCAGCTCCTTCTATATTACCTCTTGGAATTCTTCTTCCCATACCTTCCTTTGTACAATCGTGATGGGAGATCCTGAGTCCGCTACTATGTCTATCTTCACTCCACCTATGCTCATTTTTAACACTGGTTTGCTGGAGGCTTTGCAATCCACATCCAGTACCTGCGCGTCTATGTAGAGTACTACCTCACTGTACTCTTCTCCTCCCTGTTCTTCCTCTTCCTCCGCGCCGCCCTGGTCGATGTATTTTATCGCTGCTCCTCTGGGCTTCCGTCTGCAGACTCTTTCATAATGGCCAAATGTCCCGCAGTATGCACATTTTGCCTTGAACGCTGGGCATACTTTGTCATTTCCTACATGGGAGGAGCTCCCGCACCGGTAGCAGCTTATTTTCTTCGCCCAGTTAGTCTTCTGTGCCGCTCCGGCGCTTTGCTGATTTTTTCTCGTATACTGGCTTCTGGGTGGTCCCATTTGTTTGGGTTTGTCTCCTTTGTTGCTCACCATGAATCTGCATACCGTCTGTTTGCTGCTTGTTTCCTTCCTGGTTGCTTCCGCGCACCTCTTGGACAATTCAGCCTTTTTCACCAACGCCCATACTTCTTTGAGGGGAGCGTCTCTATTGACCCATAGTTTTTCTTGCACTGCGGTGTTCGAGGTGTGCATGATGATCTGATCCCTCACTAGTTCGTCGTGTAGGGCTCCGAACTTGCACGTCAGCGCTAGTTTCTGTAACGCCGCCACATACTCGTCTATGGTCTCGCCGCTCTCTTGCTTCCTTTGAAAAAAATTGCAATGGTCTATGGCCACGCACACCACGGGCCGATAGTGTGCATCTATGTCCTCAATGGTGTGCTGGAACACGTCATTATCCGTCGCCTGTCGTGTAGCCTTTACTAGGTTGTCGTACACTCTTATTCCTTCCGTCCCTAAATTGTGCAGTAGAATCTTCTTCCTCCTTTGACTGGTGTAGGCCACTTCACTCTCCTCCTCTAGCGCCGACAAGTAATTTGGGAAGTACCTCTTCCAGTCCTCCCACGGCATCGAGGATTCGCCCCTTTTTGGCAGGAATGGCACCAATGCGGCGAGTGAAGTGGACGGTGTAGCCATTCTCCCTCTGTCCCTAGGGTTCTCTTGGGCCTGTTTACTGTTGTCAGGCGGGCTGCCTGGTGCTGGTCCTTCCTCCAGTGTTCTATTCGGGCTTGCGTCGTCTCCGTCACTGCCTGATGCACCTCGGGAGTCCAGGGTTGCTCCCCCGCCTTTTCTACCTCCTGCTTCCTGTGGGTTACCCTCCTTGGCCCGGGCCTAGCGTCACCTCTTCGCTTCCCTTGCTGTGGTTTTGCTGTGGCGTCTACTAGGCCTCCACTTTTGCCCCTGGCTAAGATCTGTTCACTGGCGCTCGTTCCACCCTGCAGAGCGCTGCCACCCAACTTAGATGGGTCCTGCGCTGCGTGTCATTGGTGCTTCCTGCGCCTCGTTGTGACTATGGTTCTGGTGCATCTTCCCTGTCTCTTTGCTGTACATGGACACTCGGGTCCGCACTTTGAGTGTTCCCCCCCACGTGTCTTGCCACCTTAACTGTCGCCTTGATGGCTCTGTGCAGCTGATCAATGCCTGCTTTGACCCTTTATCGTGCTAATGGGCACCTGTGCCTCTCACCCGTGATTTGTGGGTGTTTCCTCTCTGCGGCGCTCCTGGTAACTGGCTCTTTCTCTTTTAGTCTGCTTTCCGACTTTCCATTAAGTCCGCTTCCCGAATTGCCGCCGTTTTGAATTTGCCGCGTTTCTTGGTTTTTTTTTTTCTGGGTCACACTTGTATTTTTCGTGGATCCCGCCTCGTCGCCATTTATTGTGATTGGATTCCACCTTCAAATAATTACACTTGTGCCAGTAATCAAGTTAACTTTCTTTTATTCGCACGGAGTGCCGGGGAAACTCTCTCTCACATTAGGGTCCGGCCGCTATCTCTAATGGCCGCCCTTCCGGTCTGCGCCTGTGTCGCAACAACTAGACCGTCACCACACACATGTTTTTGTTCTGGGGGCACTTTGAATTTTTTTTAGAAGTGCACAACACCCCCATTCTATCCCTTGCACTGGCACCGGACACACTACAGGGGGGCAGAGACAGCATTGGGAAAGGTAGGCACATCCCAGCTCTGGTGCAGGTGACAACTCCACCCACCACTCTAAATACAGACTGTTAGAACTGGCTATTTCTGGTAGGCTAAGGCTGACGCCAAAGCCAGGCAGAAACCACCATTCTAGTCAGGGCAAGGAAGTCACATGCCAAGATAACCTCTGCTCACCCCCTTGGTAGCTTGGCACAAGCAGTAAGGCTAAACTCGGAGGCAATGTGTAAAGCATTTGCGCCAGCGCACAACAGCAACAACATACTAGGCACACTACAAAAGAGACTCCACACAAAGTTATTATAAAAATAACTTTTGTATTGTAAAAACACATCAGATAAAATCACACATATACATAGTGCCAACTGGCACGGGCAATATTCACATGGGATTATTAACAAGACAGGGCCACATGGGCCACTGTCATATTCAGATATAGCACTTCTAGAATAAGAAATAATAAACATAAAATGGTAATCACAAAGATCACAACCAGTAACCACTGGTAACAGGAACCAGGACCTTACTAGGACCACCTGTGCTAAAAAGAACAACCACCTAAGTATCACACAGCATTTAGGGGTCTAAGAAAGAATACATTACTCATGATGCAATAAACCTACATTCAGAGGAGTAGAAAAGACAACCACCTAAGTATCACTCCACGTTTAGGGGTCTAGGAAAAGAACACATTACCCATGATGCAATAACCTACATTCAGAGGAGTAATAAATAAAGCACATGATGCATTCAGAGGTGCAGCGCATGAAAAGAAAGACACATAATGCATAAACCTACACATTCAGAGGTGCATAATAAATCAATAGCGCAAAAACTCACATTAGCAATAACTATTAAAAAGCATAGAAATCACATTGCGCCAACACTACATAAGCCACTACCTGTGGCAGTCCCTAGGCCAACTGGCCTTGTGGGGCAAAGATGCCCTGAGTCCAAAGTCAGGGTGCGCTGCCATGCAGCGCCAGTTTCAAAAGTACAAAAACCTAAACGTGGCAGCCGCCCACAAAGTGCTGGGCAGCTGGGATCAAAAAGCTGTGGCAGGGCTCTCAGTAGCCCCTAGAACAAATCTGCGCCACCTGAGCCACACAGGCTCTAAAACAAACACTGCGCACATTGGAGGAAAAACACAGGCTCTGGCCAACACTGGTCAAACGTTGGAGCCACCTGGACTCTCCAAGCGTTGGGGCGACCCACTGCCAACCGGGGCCGCCCTTGAAGCCCTCGTGGCTTTAGACACAACTGGGCCCTCTGGGGACGGGCAACGACAATCTGCCCCGATATGCCCCGAGCCCTCTTGCTCTTCAACAACAATGCGGCCGACTCGGGAGCCTCTCAATCAATAATGGCCCCCGGGCCTCTCAGGCTCTAATTTGCAGGAATGCCCAAGCCTCGTGGGCTCTCTGGACGGATGTGCCCCCAACATTGGAGTGGTAGCGCCACGCAGCCATGTCGGAGCGGTCCACTGTCACACGGGACCGCTCTTGCCCTGGTGCCTCTACCGGCACCGCCAGCCACATCACGGAGCCCCCCCAGCCCTCTTGACTCACCGGGCTGTACTCGGCGGGGGCTCCTCTTCGCTCGCGGTGGGGGCAGGCACCGACAATGTGCCTCGCGCCCCCGCCGCAAGTCTCCGCCTGCCGCTCCTCTCCTCACTCGGCGCGCCTCCTCCTCAGATGCCGCCGGGCTCCCTCAGCTCACGGGAGCCCGGCCGACCCGCCGCCATGCGTCCTCTTCTCTCCCTTCCTTCCCCGGGCTCGCGGTCGCCATTCCTCGGCACCCGGGCTGCGGGGGCGGGACTTCCGGCCGGCCGCGCTTGGATTGGCCGGCCGGCCAGTCACTTCCGGGTCGTCGTGGGCAGCGCTGCGGCCCGTTTTCAGACAGGCAGGCGGGCAGAGATTTTCCCGAGGAGTGGGCTCCCTCGCGGAATGTAATTTTTAAAAGATAAAGGTGGCGGCAACGCCGCGGTGACAATGCCGGCCAATTAAAATCACACTAAGCGAGGTGGGCTCTCTCAATAGAGTGCGCAGCAGGACTCGAGCACACCAAGGACAGGAGCGCTTCCCCACGAGGGAAAACCACAGCGCTCTGCCCAGCAGTCAGAAGAAAATGCCCAAAAGGTCCTAGCGGAAAATCACAGCGCCTCCAGGCGCTATAAGGACAAATCCAGCGCTCCCAGCGCTAGCAGAGAAAAAGCACTTCAAGGTGCTTAGGGGGGCAGAAAGTCCAGCAAAGTCCCCCCTCAGCCCAGGCAAGGCAGAGGGGTCCCCCCAGAAGTCCTCCAGGCATCCAGGGGCTGGGCAGTGCCCGCCCCTGGTAGATTCAAGTCAGAAACAAGAAAATTTTGGAAGGGGACACAGCCCCTTCTTATACACAGAAAAGTCTTTGAAGCCTTTGAAGTCTCAGTGTGAGAACCAGCTGGACTGGTTTAGAGGGAAGTCCCCTTCAGTATCAGGGACAGAGGTGACAAGTCGCCCAGCGGGAGGTGGAGCCAGCTTTGTAGTTAGGCAGGCACAGCCCTTCACTATCAGGTGCCATCTCCTCCCACTTCCCTGGCAGCAGATGCTGCCTTTCATCCATGGGCTGACTCAGACAACCTCCTGGGCTCTCCAGCCCCTGTCATCCTCAAACCAGACAGTCAATCCACAAGCAGGCCCAGGCACTCTGGGCCAGGCTCACCAGCCAATCACACGCTAGCACCAACTTACACAAATATGCCAACTTCCAAAAGTAGTACTTCCAGACTAGACACAGTCATGCCGCATACATCATTTTGCAGCATTCATTCTCACGAGTTCATACATACCAAACTCGCCCCTGCACTCCCTACGCATCAGGAACTACCATGGGCATACATATTCCCCATTCATTCCTATGGGAGGGCAGGTCACTCACCACTCATTCACAGAGAGTTTAAGCACTTTACACTGTACCACAGTGATAAAGTGCGCAGAGGCCTAAAATCACCAACACCAGGTTCCATAAACAGGCTAGGAAAAAGCAAAAAGTCTAGGGGTGAACCTGCCCAACGGGCCGGGTCCAACACAACCCCCTTCCAGCCAAAACGCAGGGTAGACCAATCACTCCACTGATGGGCTTCCTTGCTTTGGGCGACAAAACACGGACACGGACCCGCACAGCAGGGACACCTTCCGGTTTTACGCCACTCTGAACCCACCTGGTTACCTCCAAACAATAACTCTCTGACACAACTAGGATACCCCACTGGTACTCCCTAGTCATCCACAGCCAAGACCAGGCCATAGGCCATCCAAATCACAGGTCCTAACTAATCCACAGAGTGGGGGGGTAGTAACCCCTGGCACACAATAGCCATTCTCCACTCTCTCTCTGTGTAGCTACAACTACCACTGATCCAACAACCTAGGGACCATACCCTCAGGCTGACCAGAGGTCACGGGCAAGAATGCCCCACCCTACCTCTACTTCTCGGTTTCCGCACCCTCACAGAGAAGCACTCACCAGAACACAATTCTACCAGATCAGGACCTCACTCCATCACTGGTCTACCACCTGGAAACTATTCTACTTCTGAGGTACAAAGCACACAGCACAGTCCCTCTTCAAGCAGGTGGGGGGACACAGCACACAGCAAAGTCCCCTTTCCTCTACCTTAGTGAAAACAACAAACTGCAGGTGAGCCCCAGAACACACAGCAAGGGCAGCCCCCTCAGTCTCTTCAGCTGATCCACTTTGGTAGAGATTCCTCTTGACCTAGAAGTTTCCTAATCTCCCAACCTAAGATCTAAACCCTCAGGTTACACCGGGGTCAGAAGTAAGGACACCGTCCCTCTGCACCCCCTTCCAGTATCAGTATGTCTCAGGCTAGACAGAGCACACGCCAGCGACGTATCAGCGACACACTCTCCTCCAGTACTCCCTATCACAGGGTGATTCTCAGTATGTCCCAGGCTAGACAGAGCACACGCCAGCGGCGTATAAGTGACACACTTTCCTCCAGTACTCCTCCCAGGTCAGGCCACAACCCCAACCCAGCTTTCCTCCCTCCTCGGGGAACGACCTCCAGAGGCCCCACAAATGGTCAAGCACTCTAGACGGTCAAATGCTCAGTGAGCCAGGACTTCTGCACCCTCCACTAGGAGCGGTACTGCCCAACACTAGGACCGCCGGAGTTCTGGTTACAGACACTCCCCATCCTCTAGACACAGGAAGATCCTCCTCAAATGACCTATGTACAGCTTAGGCCCCTGACCTGGCGCTCCCTTAGGGAACCCTCCAGCCCTTGAGATAGGGATTTAGGCCAACGTGGGACACACCGTCCCACACTCACTCCACCTCCACTGAGAAATGGCGTGAGCTCCTACACCACTACCATACTACTGGGACCTAACTAGGTTACACAGTAACCTCTTCCCCTTCACAGGATCATCAGATACACAAACCACTCCTTTTGGAACCACTCCCTAATGCCTCTGCAGGACATCTAGCACACCGCCAGACATCCACCTTCTTGTCCAGTTCCTCTGCAGGACCTCCTGCACACCACCAGAGGTACACCTCTCATGCAAGCTCTTTAACAGAAAGAAAACTCACACCAACTCCTCCAGTTCAGCACATCACTCATTCGCACACTCCCCCCCCCTCGGACTGGTAAGGCAGTTTCTACCACCCCTGATCACTCAACCTGACCACACGTGACACAGGTACCAAACTCTGGGAGCGGGGAATGGGAATTAACACACTGGACACATTTAAGCTGCCACCACTGGATCCTACCACACTGGGGAATCCAGACACACACACTACACTCAGGGAACAACCACCCTCCTGAGCTAGTCATTTCTCCTCACACTCCCTCTCTTCCATCTACCCACACAGGGACAGGATTTGGGATTGGACACTGGACCCTGCAAGGGATTGCTAATCTATGGGAACCTCCCCCTCTACTGGCGTCCCGCCCTGTCACTTTCTCTCATCTGCCACTAAACATAAAGCGCAGGAACACATTTGAAAATGACACTCTTGAGGAAAAAAATCAAAAACAATAATCCCAAACATGTGACTATCTGAAAAAAATAATCGTAGAGTTTTGTAATGTAGCCAGTTGTCGCTATGGCACTGCGCAAACACAAGTCCAAATCCGCACCGCTGACCAACAATGTTAGAACTGGCTATTTCTGGTAGGCTAAGGCTGACGCCAAAGCCAGGCAGAAACCACCATTCTAGTCAGGGCAAGGAAGTCACACGCCAAGATAACCTCTGCTCACCAGTGCTTAATTTGTAAAATTTGAAGTGCAGGTGCTCAAATGTTTGACGGAGGCCACGCCCACGTTCTCTGGCTCCGCCCACTTACTATATTGGCTCCACCCGCATCTGCAACTGCCAAACGTCAGATGTAATATATACAAATAGCAAGTAACAAAAGGATCTCTCTGACAGAAGCAGTAACACGTGTCACTGACCTACTTTACATGATTACATACACTTTTTGATCAGCATGGTAAACGTTCTTTGCAGCAGGTATAGTAACCATCTGGCATCTGTACTACCTTACAAGCAGTCACAACTTCCCCTAGACTCCTGTTTCTCTCTATGAAGACGTTTAATCACTAGTTATCTTGACATTTGAATGTATGCCTGAATATTACTGGAGGTCAGGAAGGAACTCAGCAGCAGGTGCTTTTAAAACAAGAATATACTGGCTGTGCTGTGGCCCACCCGGCCCAGTCACAAGTCCAAGCCTCACCAAGAACACCGAGTTGGAATGCATTGCACGCAGTATAATGGTGACGTGACTAGACCCTGCTCAGCCTGCTGACTGACACCTTCATTTGCCCTTCACTGCCCTCTCAGTCTGTGTGTTTTCACTGTTTTGTCTGATGAGGATTCCGAGGGTGAAAGGGAGGTACGCATGACTGTGTGCACCCAAACAAAAAGTAGTGTTGGTTGGTTTGGCAAGCAACAGCAATCAATTGCCATGGGCCATCGCCCCTTCAAAGGCAGTTAGTTCACCTGCAGGCCTTTTCTGTGCTTTTTGTTTGTTTTACAGGCATGTAATGCAGAGGTGATAAGCGCGTCTGCCCCAGGGAAGACACTGACAGAGGCGGGACAGGAGAAGAAAGTTCAGGAAATGTTATTTCATGGGCCCACTGGGTAGGGAGAGAGGCAAAACGTAATACATTTTTACAAAACGAAAAATGCCCACATTTCAGATTCATTTTAATTGTATACACAAGTAAACTGAGTAGCTTATGCAAATAAATACCTGAGTATTTTTGGTATTTTGGTCTTGGGTTACGTATGTGAGAAAGTACATTTATTGGACAGAAGTCAGAATAGAGCTACCTTCATATCTCCAGTGGCATTTATACACTTATTCCACTTTTAGGGCGGTAATGGCCTGGACACTTTTTGGGGGGAATGTTGCAGAGATCTGTGTGTAACCTGCACGCCACAGGTTTAAATGCTGGTAAGTTTAAGGGTGCAAGCAGGCAGCAGCCCTCAGCCCCATGTTGACCGGTCACAAATTTCATTTGACTAATGCGTGCATTCTGGGAGTTGTAGTCTGTTTGCTGTCCTAGGAAAAATTATATTAGGATTAGACCACGACTGGGAAATTCGGGTCCTGCTGACCTGGAAGTTGGAACTACTTGTAAACTCTTGGAGAACTACCTCAGCGAGACAATAATCTACAGCAGAGTTTGTGTATGTGTAAAATGAATATCGCAGATTTGAATCCTATGGAGAAACTCAAATTGTTTCTATTTTTTTGGTGCATGCCCTTGAAGTTTTGCGAAGTTTCCAAATTTTCTAATTTCTAAAGCTTTCCAATGTTTCTTGGTTTACGTTTGCTGGAGCCCGTGCACAGTTTTAACACACATTGGGAGTTAATGTTCACTCTTATCGAACCCAGACACAATGACAAATATCTACAGAGTTCTTCTCCACCAGTTAACTCTTTGCTGGAGTTTCCCATGCACCATTATAAATGCATGCAGAGTTTTTGTCTGCAAGCTCAGCTTTCCAAATAAACTCGAGCAAAAGTCAAAGTTTTGCTGCAAATGTGAGAAGTAAACTTTGTGAAGTTTTTCATCGCCATGTATTCACCTTGTCCTAGTTATCCATATTGCGAGCTCTGCGTTCTATTTTTCTTGGAAAAAGCTTCAGAACATAGCGCAAGAAACAACAAAATAACCCCCAGGAGAGGAAATTGCCTGACGCCGGGCAGGAGAGATTTAAGACAATGATGAGTGCAGTCTCTTTCTGTGTTTTTAAACTGTGTGTACGTAAAGCGCTCTGATACCTACGGGTAAACCTAGCGCTACATTCAACTTTTAAAATAAAATAAACGCCACCCACTGGCGGCATGATCACGGTGGCACTGGCATCACATGGCGCGAACGGCCGCCCGGTATCACAGTAACTAACAACAGAGCATTCAGTGTGTGTGGGTGTGTTTCAATTAAAACTAAAGTTACCGGACACTGGCACACGCACACACACTGACTGAAGTAGTATTGCGCTGCACAGCCTGCAGGCTGCCGCTGCAGCCTTGGGCTAACTGATTAGGCCTGCTGCTGCCACACCTTGCAGACACAGGCCCTGGCTGTCCACAAGCAAGCAGGCAGGCGCGTGGTTAAATTGGCTGCTTGGCATCATACAACCACTGACTCAATCCAGCATTGGGTATTCTTGTTAGGTAGTCGGTCACCGTCGGCGTCATGCACAGGCACAGACTTGAAAAACCAAAACTGAATCCAGCCGCAACTCATCAAACTAAGGATCCGCGGCGCGGCAACCGGGCCTTGCCACCATTATCATCAATCAAGTTAAAAAACATTTATAATCGAATCATAATCACCACGCGGCCACTCCATATCAATCAACATATCATTATTAATGGATTAAACAGTCGGACTGAGGACTCTCTCTCTCTCGGGACTACTCTACTTTTAGGCAGGTTGCTGCGCAGCTTCTTTAACTGTTCAGGCCCTGCCTCGCTCGCGCTCACCTCACTGGTGCGTGCTCCTTATGCTGCGCTGCGCACCTTTATTTATTTAACTGCTGATAATGATTAGGCCTAGTACCACCAGGCCATGCCTCACCTGGTGCTGTGCTGCCTGCCTGTTCTAGGTAACCCAACGTTGTCCAGATCGCGCTCACCTCTCACTAGACAGAGCGAGAGCGGCCGCTTGAGAACCTAGACCACGATGACTCTGTGACGTGCGGGTATGCTGGGGCCGGGCATGGTGGCACTGCAGCAAATGCGCGCCCATTCTAATGTAAAAAAAAATGTCTGCGCACTCTGCTGCCGCGCACGGCCCAACCCCCGCAGAAGACCGTCATCAACAAAGCCCTGCCCAAACTCCGTGTCCCGCCCACTGGCCTGGGCCGGGCGGTAACACTGAGCCGCAGCTGCTACATTAATTCAACACGCCAAGAAGAGATTGAGATTCAGTCAGATATTACAGTTACTGACTGAAATAATAAGTGAGAAGATGTTGAACTACTCGTGACTCCGTGATGGCGAGCGTAGAGCAGCAGTGCAGCACGCACTTTGTGCCACGCAGTATAAAAATCAATTACGTGTACTAAACACGTGTAGACCCGGCCCTGATAATTAAGTGCCGGTGCTAAGCACCGGCAAGCACCGGCACAAATTAAGCACTGCTGCTCACCCCCTTGGTAGCTTGGCACAAGCAGTAAGGCTAAACTCGGAGGCAATGTGTAAAGCATTTGCGCCAGCGCACAACAGCAACAACATACTAGGCACACCACAAAAGAGACTCCACACAAGGTTATTATAAAAATAACTTTTGTATTGTAAAAACACATCAGATAAAATCACACATATACATAGTGCCAACTGGCACGGGCAATATTCACATGGGATTATTTACAAGACAGGGCCACATGGGCCACTGTTGTATTCAGATATAGCACTTCTAGAATAAGAAATAATAAACATAAAATGGTAATCACAAAGATCACAACCAGTAACCACTGGTAACAGGAACCAGGACCTTACTAGGACCACCTGTGCTAAAAAGAACAACCACCTAAGTATCACACAGCATTCAGGGGTCTAAGAAAGAATACATCACTCATGATGCAATAAACCTACATTCAGAGGAGTAGAAAAGACAACCACCTAAGTATCACTCCGCGTTTAGGGGTCTAGGAAAAGAACACATTACCCATGATGCAATAACCTACATTCAGAGGATTAATAAATAAAGCACATGATGCAATAAAATACATTCAGGGGTGCAGCGCAAGAAGACACATGATGACTAAACATTCAGAGGTGCAGCGCATGGAAAGAAAGACACATAATGCATACACCTACACATTCAGAGGTGCATAATAAATCAATAGCGCAAAAACTCACATTAGCAATAACTATTAAAAAGCATAGAAATCACATTGCGCCAACACTACATAAGCCACTACCTGTGGCAGTCCCTAGGCCAACTGGCCTTGTGGGGCAAAGATGCCCTGAGTCCAAAGTCAGGATGCGCTGCCATGCAGCGCCAGTTTCAAATGTACAAAAACCTAAACGTGGCAGCCGCCCACAAAGTGCTGGGCAGCTGGGATCAAAAAGCTGTGGCAGGGCTCTCAGTAGCTCCTAGAACAAATCTGCGCCACCTGAGCCACACAGGCTCTAAAACAAATACTGCGCACATTGGAGCCACACAGGGTCTGGCCAACACTGGTCAAACGTTGGAGACACACTGGCTCTAAAGAAACATGCCCCCTGGAGCCTCCCTGGACTCTCCAAGCGTTGGGGCGACCCACTGCCAACCGGGGCCGCCCTTGAAGCCCTCGTGGCTTTAGACACAACTGGGCCCTCTGGGGACGGGCAACGACAATCTGCCCCGATATGCCCCGAGCCCTCTTGCTCTTCAACAACAATGCGGCCGACTCGGGAGCCTCTCAATCAATAATGGCCCCCGGGCCTCTCAGGCTCTAATTTGCAGGAATGCCCAAGCCTCGTGGGCTCTCTGGACGGATGTGCCCCCAACATTGGAGTGGTAGCGCCACGCAGCCATGTCGGAGCGGTCCACTGTCACACGGGACCGCTCTTGCCCTGGTGCCTCTACCGGCACCGCCAGCCACATCACGGAGCCCCCCCAGCCCTCTTGACTCACCGGGCTGTACTCGGCGGGGGCTCCTCTTCGCTCGCGGTGGGGGCAGGCACCGACAATGTGCCTCGCGCCCCCGCCGCAAGTCTCCGCCTGCCGCTCCTCTCCTCACTCGGCTCGCCTCCTCCTCAGATGCCGCCGGGCTCCCTCAGCTCACGGGAGCCCAGCCGACCCGCCGCCATGCGTCCTCTTCTCTCCCTTCCTTCCCCGGGCTCGCGGTCGCCATTCCTCGGCACCCGGGCTGCGGGGGCGGGACTTCCGGCCGGCCGCGCTTGGATTGGCCGGCCGGCCAGTCACTTCCGGGTCGTCGTGGGCAGCGCGGCGGCCCGTTTTCAGACAGGCAGGCGGGCAGAGATTTTCCCGAGGAGTGGGCTCCTTCACGGAACGTAATGTTTAAAAGATAAAGGTGGCGGCAACGCCGCGGTGACAATGCCGGGTGGCACCGGCCAATTAAAATCACACTAAGCAAGGTGGGCTCTCTCAATAGAGTGCGCAGCAGCACTCGAGCACACCAAGGACAGGAGCGCTTCCCAATGAGGGAAAACCACAGCGCTCTGCCCAGCAGTCAGAAGAAAATGCCCAAAAGGTCCTAGCGGAAAATCACAGCTCCTCCAGACGCTATAAGGACAAATCCAGCGCTCCCAGCGCTAGCAGAGAAAAAGCACTTCAAGGTGCTTAGGGGGCAGAAAGTCCAGCAAAGTCCCCCCCTCAGCCCAGGCAAGGCAGAGGGGTCCCCCCAGAAGTCCTCCAGGCATCCAGGGGCTGGGCAGCGCCCGCCCCTGGTAGATTCAAGTCAGAAACAAGAACATTTTGGAAGGGGACACAGTCCCTTCTTATACACAGAAAAGTCTTTGAAGCCTTTGAAGTCTCAGTGTGAGAACCAGCAGGACTGGTTTAGAGGGAAGTCCACTTCAGTATCAGGGACAGAGGTGACAAGTCGCCCAGCGGGAGGTGGAGCCAGCTTTGTAGTTAGGCAGGCACAGCCCTTCACTATCAGGTGCCATCTCCTCCCACTTCCCTGGCAGCAGATGCTGCCTTTCATCCATGGGCTGACTCAGACAACCTCCTGGGCTCTCCAGCCCCAGTCATCCTCAAACCAGACAGTCAATCCACAAGCAGGCCCAGGCACTCTGGGCCAGGCTCACCAGCCAATCACACGCTAGCACCAACTTACACAAATATGCCAACTTCCAAAAGTAGTACTTCCAGACTAGACACAGTCATGCCGCATACATCACTTTGCAGCATTCATTCTCACGAGTTCATACATACCAAACTCGCCCCTGCACTCCCCACGCATCCGGAACTACCATGGGCATACATATTCCCCATTCATTCCTATGGGAGGGCAGGTCACTCACCACTCATTCACAGAGAGCTCAAGCACTTTACACTGTACCACAGTGAAAAAGTGCGCAGAGGTCTAAAATCACCAACACCAGGTTCCATAAACAGGCTAGGAGAAAGCAAAAAGTCTAGGGGTGAACCTGCCCAACGGGCCGGGTCCAACACAGACCAGGCCTGTTTAGCCCAATATAAGTCCCCCTGGAAAGGCAGGAAACACCTCAACCCCCCCTTGTGGCTGTCTACAGGGACAGTGTCTACATCACCTGTCACTCCAAAACCAGACAGTGAATGCACCACCAGGCAGGGCACAAAAAGTCATTAAGCACACAGAAATGCCCAGTTCTAAAAGTGTCATTTCTAAAACCGTAATAAAAAATCCCCTTTCACCAAAAAGCAGTATTTATCACTACTATTCCAAACATTCCTAACATGTCCATGCTACCCCTTTCATATCAGAAATTACCACTGAAGCACATATCAGGGAATTCCCAATGCAAACCTATAAGAGGGCAGCCTCACAGCAATGAGAAACCAAATAGGCTTGTTGTCACTCCCAGGCCATGCCACACAGCTAAGTCACATGTCCTACCTTTTACCTACTCAGCACCCTGCCCCTAAAGCTACCCAGGGCCTACCTTAGGGGTGACCTATATGTAGTAAAAGGGGAGTTTGAGATGTGGCAAACACTTTAAATGCCACGTCACGTTGGCAGTAAACTGCGCATGCAGGCCTTGCAGAGCCAGAGACCGGTTTGAAAGACTACTTCGGTGGGTGGCGCAAGCGGTGCTGCAGGCCCACTAGTAGCATTTAATTTACAGGCCCTGGGTACATGGGATACCACTGTACAAGGGACTTACATGTAAATCAAATGACAAACGGGTGTAGACCAATCTTACCAAGTTTACAACAGAGAGCTCGCATCACTTAAGCAGAGTCAGCAGTGGTAAAGTGCCCAGAGTCATAAAACCAACAAAAATAGGTCAGAGAAAATACAGGAGGAAGGCAACACGTTTTGGGGATAACCCTGCAAAAAG